>NW_028254821.1:0-20000 GCF_964263255.1 Lissotriton vulgaris
TGACGTATTTCCATTTCTGGACGCGAAGTGTAATCTCGCAAAGTGTGCGGCTCGCCAGTACAATTTCGCAAGTGTTCGTGAGGAAAATCTCGCACGAACTTGCCCGCGCGGTCGTGAACGGGCACGGCCATCTTGTTTCTCATTCATTGCTATCGTTCTGGGCATGCTTCTTGTATCCTCTCTAAATCTCTGCCATCCTTTGCTTGTTTGAAGTTTTTTTTGATCTATTTTACTTATTATCTATCCCTCTATTTTTCTAGCCCTATATTTTTGTGTTTACTGCTACTTTTGGTTAATTTTAAACTACTTTTTTAAACTCTTTTCTTTTCTTCTCTTCCCCATTCTATTTTCTTTATTCCTTTCCGCCCAAACCATGGTGAAGGGAGCCGGGAAGCATCCCGAGAAGGGGAAGGGTCCCGCACCCCGTGCCCGGCTCCCGTGTGGGCGTTTGAGGGGGGAGCTAGTGATGCCACGGGAGATCTTTAGCGCGGAGTAGGTGGCCGCACTAGTGTTCTATGTACAGCGCCACCTCCCCAGGACCATCATGGCAGGCGGCAAGATCGGAGGCGGGTACGGGATGCGGGAGCGCCGGAAGCGGTGGGAGAAGGTGTGCCGGGCCATGTACCACCACTCTCGGGTCTGGCGCACCTACAACCAGGCCACCCACCTCTGGACGGATGTCCTGACCCGTGAACGAGATCTGCTCGACCTGCTTGGGCTCGAGGTCCCCGGGTTTGGTGAGAAGTAGTAGCTATTTCTTTACTACTCTGTTTTCTCCTGCTGTGTTATTATATTGCAAATTTTTGTTTTTTACCAAGAGCAATAATGCTGCTCATTACATTGTAGGTAAATTATATTTCAAAATCTTCTGTGCATTTCAGGTGCACTGCTCTCCTTCTCAGTAGTGTTGCTACTATGCTTATTTGTTTTCGATTTTGTGTTCATTTCATTGGCCTGTGAAATTATGTATGAGTGTAGTTTAAAGAACTGCGTAATGCTACACACTAAGGTTCAGATTTTTAATTACCGGCGCATCCCTGCAAAGTAGCAGGGATGTGCCAGTAATTGTGCGCCACGCCACTATCACCCATGGTGCGCCGTATTTACAATGCGGCGCACCATGGGCCCAAAATGTCACTAAAGCGTTACGCATCTTTGCCGTAAGGGCGGCGCATTGCTGGAGTTGCGTCGCAACGATGGTGCAGCTCCATCAATGCTCTGGGGTGCCCTATCTCCCCAATGCTGCGTCAAGCCGTACGTCTGCTTCAAGCAGGCGCAGGGTTTGAGTCACGCATCATTGTCGTTAAAGTGAGTGATTGAAATCTTGTAGATTTCCCTCAGCCACTTTTAGGATGTGTTCCTGCGCAGGAACGCCCTCCCTTGTGCCGGAACGCCCCCTGATGGCGCAGGGCTTTACAACGTGATGCATCTCCCATATGCGTCACGTTGTTAATATACGCCGCACCATTGCGCCTCTTTTGTGCTGCCGCTGCGTCACAAAAGTCACGCAACAATGGAGAAAAAGGGTGCAAGGGGCTTCTAAATCAGCCCCCACAGACTCAAGTCCAGTCCTTCCTTTGTACACATGGCGATAAGAAGAAATAGTGGTGGTGGATTGATAGTTTGAGTATTTTAATGACTGGTTAATGTAGTAGGAAACTTTAGTGTTGTCGCAGATCTGCAATCACGATTGACTTTGGCTGTCACTTCGCGTGCTGCGGACTGCTGCCTGCCAATCCTAGGCAAACCTTTTTAGTACTTTGTTTAGTGAGTTACATAAGAAGTTTCCAATTCGACGGTCCGCAAATCATGCAATACTAATAATGTAGTAGACCACATGAGATTGGTCAATAATATATCCCGTGGAATAGTTGTCTATTTGCTATTTCGCCAAAATATTTTGTTAGTTCTTTTGAAATGTTTGATTTGGTTGACAAATATCATCCATGTTTTTCTTTCTTTCATGTTGTACATCAGCTTCCCCCAGGGGCAAGAGGAGGACGCAGGAGGAGGAGGAGGAGGAGGAGGGTGCTGTTCAGGATGCAGGCCAGGATCGGGCAGGCGAGGGCTCCTTTGCTGGCCTCAGTAAGTTTTAATTTTAATATAGAGTACTTATTTTTTCCCAGCGTTCCTCATTCGATTTTTTCTAAATCGTCTTTGATATTCTTGTAAACTGGATCTAAATTCTTATCCTGCCTCAACTATGACTCCGTGTGGTATTACTAGATTATTCTTATTAGTCTGTCTGTGTAGCTAACTAAGATTGCACATTTGGCAATTCCATTGGACTCCCATTCTAGTCAGCAATAGCTCTATGCACTGAGTGCAGTCCTCTGGGATTGTCCATAATGTCTTTTCAAGTCTTCTAAATGTTTATGCTTTGACAATTGCCAACAATAAAAAGGTGAATGACCACCAAGAAAGAATAAGATACTACTTTACTTTTGGTTTGGATAGGAGGACAATCCATTCTACTACTGTTGCAGGGACAAATCTGCACAAACAGAACTATGGACACTAAATAATGCATTGCTTAGCTTATCAATTATAATAGGTGCTGTTAGACTTTCCACATACCTCAGTGATAACAGTCTTTGTAGTTGAACCCCCAATCTTCTTACTGCCTAGATAGTGTGGCAGAGTCATTTAGCTCCCAAAGTCACCGATGATTATTCCCCAATGATGTCAGAGGCACGGACTCATGCTTGCAAAAATTGCAAAACCTTTAGCTCATCCACTCTAGTCTGGAGGACCAAAAACCAAAGAGTCTATTTAAGTTTAAAAGCTTTATTAAAAGTAAACACATTTATTAAAATCAAGTTTGTCATAAAAGTAAACGTTTAACTGAAAATGGAAAAGTGCTTAGTGCTGACGATTAATTGGACACATTTCTTGTGGTCGAGCCGAGCTCTCACCTGGTTTGAACTTGATCCTGCTCGTGTTCTTAGAAGTCAAGCTTCTGTCTGTTAGGAGAAAAAGTGGTGCATGTTAAAAATAAAAAGCAAGCATTCATCAGTTGTGCCAAAAAGTGCAGCAAGACAACAGCCTTCCCTGGAAAAAGGGACATTTTTACTTTAGAGTAGACAGTTACAAATTATTAAATTGTATACTGTTTTTTTCACATTTCTTTCTTCCTCCTAGACCAAATATTATATAGTAGTGAGTGCTGTATTCTAACATTATTAAATGTACTTTGTAGGTGGAACATCTGGAGGCGGGGCCAGCGCAGAGGTGGTGGTGGCATTGGACGAGGAGAACTCTGGGGAGGAGGCGGTGGAAGTGCCGGACAATTCTGTGGGGGATGACACGGTGGTGGCGGGCAGAGGTAAGCTATATATTCCTTACATATTGAGATTGAAGACTGCAGAGTGTGCTTTTTGCACGGGTGTATTATAAATAAACCAGGTAGTAGCCTCCTCTCAATGTACTTCGACTTAGCTGTGAAGTTTTTGGCGAGAAGAATCCCAATCAGATCTGAGATGAACTTGATGGATGGGATGAACGAAAAGCGAAAGAAGGGTGTAAGTAAGTGTGGAAGGATGAGAAATGTAATGATGACTGGCAAAGAAGAATGATATGTGTTTGCTTGGTCCCCGAGGTGGCTGGGAAGGAAAGAATATGGTATGGTGCATGGCTGGGTGAATGATGAAGCAAGGATGGGTGGAAGGAGAACAGCCTGGGTGGGTGAAACAGAAAAAGGATGTGTGCATATACTTTGAATGGATGGATGCCTGGATCATTCATGGTACTATCTGACTCTTAGATAGCATATGTGTATCTAGAGAGAGTAGACGGTCACTGGATGAACTAAGTGTTACTTTGAAGAGCATGTAACACCGCACCCGCACGTCCGTTCCAGTGTAGGAAAGGCAAGGAAAAGAAGTTGTAATTTTGTCCAAATACTACCATGAATAGTAGCAGTAGTTTGTATTGCAACTACAAGCACAGATTATATCCGGTTATTACGGTGGACACTCCCTACCTCTCTTAATAACTTTAGTTTAGTAGTAGTACGTCATTCATGTGTGGGTGTATCACTGTTCACTCAATAATAAGCAAAGCACCTAAAGTCATCCCATATGTCATCAAATACATCCCATGTGAAGTGATAGATAATCAGATTATTTAGCTTCTTCATTTTCCTTTTCTAATACTCATTTGCACTGTAGGGTGAAAGCTAAATTAATTAAGCAGTAGCCCTTTTAACAGAGTATTCTCAGTGCCACCCGTAATAGAAAAGTAAGAGCTTCATCACCTGCATGTACTGGACCGGTACAGTAACGCAAGTCTGTCTCACTCACCATGGTGTGCGTCTGTTTTTCTCGGATGCAAGTTCACTGCGCTGGCATTATGCCGGCTTGCATAAGATAACGTACCAATTTTTCTAAACAAGAGAGAAGAATAAGAATAAGACTGGTGTACTGTCATAGTCGACTGTAATGGAAGTCTATAGTGCTCGTAGAATTTGTTCCTTAAACTCCCACTAATGTTAGAGCAAGGATGAAGAAGTCGGAGGTTACATAGATACTGTCCTCAATAGTTATGTACTGTGCTTTCAATTTGCTACTTGTACTGTGACACAACTTTCTGCTCAATCATTTTGTGTTAATCTTAAGGAGCATTGGTTACAGACTATGTCTTTCTTTCTTCATATAGTTGCTCCTTCCAAATCCAAGAGACCATCAAGGAGGAGGGAGCTGGCTCGAATGGCCCGGCAACGGAGGCTGGATGCCACTGTCGCTGAATATCGGCGGCTGGTGGCCCTGGAGGAGGAGGAGACGCAGTCTGGTACTACAACAACGTCCACTAGGACAGCTGCATCCTCCTCCGTGCGGGCTGCCAGCCATCGCAGTGCTCCAGCGGTACGGAGCCGGGCTACCAAAGCCAAACGCCACCGCCGAGCAGCAAAGACAGCAGCTGCCCCCCACAGGATTTGCAAGGCACGCCGGCGCCGCTTATCCCTCAGACTGTCCTACCTGGAGCAGGAGGTCCTGAACTATAAGAACTTGGTGGAGGGCCTCCGCTTCGAACATGCCACCCTCCGCAAGGAGCATGATGCCCTGGCTGCTAAAGTCAACAGCACCCTGCCGTAGTGTCCCTTGCCCCTTTTTTAGAGACTTTTGGGGGGTGGGAATTGGGAGTTGGGTTTTTTGGGGACTTTTAAAGGACAATCGTTGGGGTTAGGGAGGGTCTTGCGGGAGATTATTTTGTTAGGGCTATAAAAATATACTTTTTGAAACTTTATCTGACCATACCTGTTTTTGACTGCTTTTGAGTCTGGTGGGTGGGGGTTTAACAGTAAGTTTGTTTTCCTGATTAGTCCTAGGAATTTAGTAGTACTACCGTCAATCTCTCGTCTCTCCTAATACTCCATTATACTACCTCCAACCAAAAGCTTATCTTACCTGTAATTTCTGTTTGAAAGTAGGGCTAGGCCCAGGGCAATGGCGATTAAGGTTGCAATCCAGGGCGGCTGAAATTTTCTCCTCATTGCGGTGGTACTAGTGGTGTGACACAGTGGCAGTTGCATGGCTATGGAAAAAAAGAAAATGAAACCTGGTTTGTCCTTACTGTAGCATTACAACGGTACGATAGAGAATATAGCAGGTGACAGTACACTAGACTACAACAGTGCCACAATGTAGCCTAACAAATGGTAAAGTATTGATAGTATAACTTGTACTTGTGTAGGATTTCTTTGACATTGGCTACTACTACAAGAAATAGTACTGAAGCTGAGTAAGTCTAGAATATATCCTCGGATTCCTTCACCAGCCTGTTGCTATGACCTTATCCTCCCCAGCAAGTGTGTGGAATTATTGATGTAATTTAGTCACACATCAAGCAAAACCACACAACCCGGGGGAAGAGGGTTAGGGTTTGTAAAATGGATGGGAATGGGGGTTTCTTTTTGGGTAGGTTTTGCTGAGAGAAAAAAAAAAGCACAGCATGGACAAACAATAATTGAACATAAAGAAATTTTTGGGTACAAAGCTAACCATAAATCTTTTACGTGACATAAAGGAAGTGCATGCACTACTGAATGCATTGTTACAGAAAAGTAAGTAGTACTTTCGACAACCGTGAATGACAGAATGCGACAGTACAGGGCTACATTAAATTAGGTTTAAAAAATAGCCGAAGTAAAACCTATAGAATGGCTGTAGGGATCAATTTAGAAGCAGAGAGAGATCCAAGAAATGCAGTCACACACACTCATTGAAGAAAACAATGGATACTGTATCTGTATTGTTGTAGTTGTCCTGTTGAATTTGGTAAGTAAGTTGCATGCAGCAAACAATTCCTCTTATTAGCGGCACTCCTCCATTCCAGCTGACGCTTCGTCCATCAATGTTGGTGACCAGAAGACACCCTGTCCACTGCCTGCCTGGCGGATGCGGAATTGCGGCTCGCTAATGTGAAGCCTGACTCCATCCTTTTTTCCCCATTGCACAGACTGAAACCCGGCCTGTAATTATTGAACGAAAAACAGCACTGATAAATAAATATAAGGTATGTACGCTGTGTAGTGCAAAAAGTCACACTTTGATTTTCCTAATAGACAGTACAACATTTTTGAAAGTGCGTACTCTGTCTGAGTCACCTTTTGAAGGATAAATAAGTATGGGCAAATTAATTTAGCGGATCTTTCCCCTCAAGCTAGGTGTACTGTAAACTGTGTTTTAGAACAAAATTAGACCTTCCCAGCAGTGCTTCCACCCAGACCCTTACTAAAGCCAGTTGCAAAAATGTAGAAGACCCCCAATCAGATCTCAAAAAACGAGGCCTAGCAGAAAACTGGAGACAAAACGTACTTCGAAAGTAAAAGTAGGCCCAAATACCCCCTTACCCACCGTGGATTGTATTCAAACCACTTGCAAGCAAGCAAAAGTATCCATAGCCAGCATCGCTCCAAGACTCGAAAACCCCCCCACCCAAACACATGCAATAGAAATACTGCTAACCCTAACGAGCCCTAAGTTAAGAATAGTGGCAGAGGCTTTCTTTAACTATGCCAAATCCCCCCTTTCCCACCATGGATTTTCTTCAAATGACTTGCAACCAAAATCACACATTCTCACGAGTTCTCTAAGACCCCAGAACTCAGTTGCAAAAATCTACAACACCCCAAAACACATGCAATCCTGCTGCTAGGGCTTACCCTAACGAACCCTGAGTTACAAAAAGTGCCAAAAGGCTTTTCCTTATGGATTTTGTCCCAACCACTTCTATCCGGTATTAGACCTTCCCAGGAATGCCCCAAGACCCGCCAACCCACCCGCCAAAAAGCACAACACCCCCAAACGTCCCAAAAGCAAAATCTCATACTTACAATATTTCTCGGCCTTCGGTCCAAGCGCGCTGTGCAGCTAGGAAATAACTCCAGTTTTCCACCACGGATTTCCTGAAAAGCAAATGCAATCAAGATTAGAGTGTCCCAGCAGTGCTCCCAGACCCCAAAACCCACCCACAAACAGCTGGAAACCCCCCAAAGAGCTCCTCAAAGGCAAGCAAGCCAGCAAAAACACAAAAGAATTTCCGCCTCCGATTTGGTCCAAACCACTTTTATCCGGTATTAGAGCTTCCCAGCAATGGCCCCAGAGCCGTCGACCCAGGAGAAAATGAGTAGAAGACCCCCAAACAGCCAAAAAGCAAAAGTACAAAAATGGGGACTTAGTCATTTTTTTGCCAATTTGCCAAATCACTCCGCGCGCGCTCTGCAGCTAGGCCCTAACTCCCCTCTGCCACCATGGATTTGCTGCAAACCTCTTGCAAACTAAAATATCCATAGCCAGCAGTGCTCCCAGACCCCGAAATCCACCCACAAACACCAGGAAGCCCCCCAAACAGGCCCCCGAAAACGCTACATTGAGCAAAATGTCAGAAATAGCAACAAAAAAATCAGCGTGGATTTTGTCCCAACCACTTCTATCCGGTATTAGACATTCCCAGGAATGCCCCAAGACCCGCCAACCCACCCGCCAAAAAGTACAACACCCCCAAACGGCCCAAAAGCAAAATCTCATACTTACAATATTTCTCGGCCTTCGGTCCAAACGCGCTGTGCAGCTAGGCCATAACTCCAGTTTTCCACCACGGATTTCCTGAAAAGCAAATGCAATCAAGATTAGAGTGTCCCAGCAGTGCTCCCAGACCCCGAAACCCACCCACAAACAGCCGGAAACCCCCCAAAGAGCTCCTCAAAGGCAAGCAAGTCAGCAAAACACAAAAAAAATTCTGCCTCCGATTTGATCCAAACCACTTTTATCCGGTATTGGAGCTTCCCAGCAATGGCCCCAGAGCCGTCAACTCACCCGCAAAGAAGTAGAACACCCCCACAAGTGCTGAGTCTTTCTTCATTGGGCGTAATCCAGCCCTCTGCTTTGATGGAAATAGGAGTCTGGAGGAGGAGGATAGAGGAGCATGTTCTTCTGAACTTGTGAACCTGAGGAATGCAGACTGTGGCACCTTCAAATCAATAAGCAACTAAGTGAAGACAGTTCTGCTGATGGGCTTGTTTTTGTGATTAGGTGATTAAAGTTTGAATTATATTAACTGTGCACAACAAAGAAAGACAGACACTCAGGAATAAAAGTGAATACGGACGAAAAAGAAAGTTATTGATTCATTGTCTCATTTTCAGGGCTCGGTGTCAGGGAATAAGAATAAGAGTTCATCATCATACTCTGCGAATTCAGGCAGGGTGAGGTCAGTGTCACCGAACAGAGAACAAATTCCCTCATCTACGTTGCTGTCTTCCTCGTCTTCATGCGGCGTGCTTTCTCGTACTTTGTAATCTGGTGGTATGAGGTGCTGATTCATCTTGATCATTGTTAACCTCTCCACATTTTTGGGCGAGAGGCGGCTCCGTTTGGGAGTTACAATGCCACCAGCAGCACTGAAAACACGTTCAGAAGACACGCTTGCGAGTGGGCAAGACAAGTAGTTTAAAGCCAGGTTGGAGAGCTGTGGCCACAATTCTTTTTTCCCATGCCAATACACCAATGGTTCAGCATTAAGATAGACCTCTGTTGAGTCATTCAGATAGTCCTGCACCATCGACTCAAGGTCCTCCAAGGTTCCTCCACTTTGCTTAGCTTTTGCTGTGACCTTTTAAGAACCAAACCCAAGCCGATTTAGCCAATCCACTTCAGCATCCAATGTTACTGTTGTTTCTGGTGCAGATGATCCGGTTGCCGGTGTCTTTAACGACTGAGAGGTCACTTGTGCCACAGCCACATGTGCAGAAGTGGATTGTTTTGACTGGGGATGGCCTGCTGATGCCGATGCTGATGTACTGCCGTTTCCATCAATTTTCTGCCGTTCTCTTTCAAACCTCTTGGCTGACAAGGCTAGCCAACGTTTGTACTTTGTAACATCTTCATCAGCAAAAGGAAAGAATGCTCGGCCTGCCAGCGCCTTTTTGTAGCGTAGATCCAGAATAGTAGCACAAATGTAATGCTGGTGTGAGTGGATCATTTGAAGACGTTCATCACCTTGTAGGCGCTCTAATAATTTCTCCGCCAAAACAAAAGGGTCTTTGTTTTTTTCATCTTTTTGAAACACAGAAGACACCTCCTTCAGTTGGTGCTCTAGCATGTACAACAATGGGATAGCTTTTCCCAAATTACAGTCCTCCTTGCTGACTGCACGCGTGAAGACCTCAAAAGGACGAAGCATGCGTGTCAGGCTTTTAACTATGTCCCATTGCGCCGCACCCATCCTCAGGTCCTTCTGAGCTATACCCTGTTTTAAGAAATAGTGATCGAGTACCGTATACTGCTCATACAGACGCTCAAGCATGTAGAAGGTTGAGTTCCAAAGTGTTGCCACCAACTGGATGAGTGCTTTCACTGGCATTCGACGTTCATGTAGCAGGCTCCTCAGATGCTTCCAGGCCTTAAAAGAATGGCTGAAATGGTTGCACATTTTTCGGCAGGTGTCCACTACCTCGTACGCTGGACTGTGTTTATCACTCAAGAATTTTTTGACAACTAGGTTTATACAGTGCGCCAAACACTGCACTCTGAAATACTGACCCAGCTCCATGGCCTTAACTACATTGGCGCCATTATCCGTGGAAACATAACCAATCTGGCGTTTTTTTGGGGACAGCCAGTCAAGGTCCTTTGTGTTTAACTCATCCAAAATGTTTTGTGCTGTGTGACGTTTCTCCAAACCAAACATGGCTAGTGTTGCATGTTTCCGAGCAGCTTTAAAAACTTGGTCCGGGTCAACACTTTGCTTTAACCCCTGAAAATGAGACCAAGTGTGCAGTGATGCACATGCAATCAGCGCCTGCGCCACTGGTCCACATGTCTGTTGTCAGATGTATAGTGTGAACAGCACTCTTCTGCAAAGCTGCCCCAATCACCTCCAGCACATCTTCATGTAGTGCTGGAACCGCAACTCTGGCAAAATAGAACCGGCTAGGAACCTTCCATTTAGGGCAGAGCGCTGCCACTAATTCTAGAAAACCAAACACCTTCTACAAAAGAAAAAGGGAGAAGGTCCAGAGCTAGCATTTTAGCCAGCTTAGTGTTATACAGACGCGTCAGTGGGTGGTTGCGTTCATATTGCGCTTATGTAAACAGCACCTTTTTAATGTTGCCCTGGACCAAGCATTTACGGGATGATGATGATGATGATATCTTCGACCCAGTTACGCTCGCTGATGAACTTTTTCGCATTGGTGTCTCACTCTCTCCCACACTCTTAGTGTGGCTCACATGGGGTGTGCTGCTGACAGGGGTACTGGGTGTAAGTGAAGTGTTTGACACGTCTTCTTCCTCCTCGTCATCATCAGATGCATTACGTGCAATTTGGGCTTCCTTGATCGCCTGTAGGTGCGCAAACCATTTGACAGCGTGCTTTCTTTTAAGATGACCTCTCTGGCAAACACATGCAATAGAAATACTGCTAACCCTAACGAGCCCTAAGTTAAGAATAGTGGCAGAGGCTTTCTTTAACTATGCCAAATCCCCCCTTTCCCACCATGGATTTTCTTCAAATGACTTGCAACCAAAATCACACATTCTCACGAGTTCTCTAAGACCCCAGAACTCAGTTGCAAAAATCTACAACACCCCAAAACACATGCAATCCTGCTGCTAGGGCTTACCCTAACGAACCCTGAGTTACAAAAAGTGCCAAAAGGCTTTTCCTTATGGATTTTGTCCCAACCACTTCTATCCGGTATTAGACCTTCCCAGGAATGCCCCAAGACCCGCCAACCCACCCGCCAAAAAGCACAACACCCCCAAACGGCCCAAAAGCAAAATCTCATACTTACAATATTTCTCGGCCTTCGGTCCAAGCGCGCTGTGCAGCTAGGAAATAACTCCAGTTTTCCACCACGGATTTCCTGAAAAGCAAATGCAATCAAGATTAGAGTGTCCCAGCAGTGCTCCCAGACCCCAAAACCCACCCACAAACAGCTGGAAACCCCCCAAAGAGCTCCTCAAAGGCAAGCAAGCCAGCAAAAACACAAAAGAATTTCCGCCTCCGATTTGGTCCAAACCACTTTTATCCGGTATTAGAGCTTCCCAGCAATGGCCCCAGAGCCGTCGACCCAGGAGAAAATGAGTAGAAGACCCCCAAACAGCCAAAAAGCAAAAGTACAAAAATGGGGACTTAGTCATTTTTTTGCCAATTTGCCAAATCACTCCGCGCGCGCTCTGCAGCTAGGCCCTAACTCCCCTCTGCCACCATGGATTTGCTGCAAACCTCTTGCAAACTAAAATATCCATAGCCAGCAGTGCTCCCAGACCCCGAAATCCACCCACAAACACCAGGAAGCCCCCCAAACAGGCCCCCTAAAACGCTACATTGAGCAAAATGTCAGAAATAGCAACAAAAAAATCAGCGTGGATTTTGTCCCAACCACTTCTATCCGGTATTAGACATTCCCAGGAATGCCCCAAGACCCGCCAACCCACCCGCCAAAAAGTACAACACCCCCAAACGGCCCAAAAGCAAAATCTCATACTTACAATATTTCTCGGCCTTCGGTCCAAACGCGCTGTGCAGCTAGGCCATAACTCCAGTTTTCCACCACGGATTTCCTGAAAAGCAAATGCAATCAAGATTAGAGTGTCCCAGCAGTGCTCCCAGACCCCGAAACCCACCCACAAACAGCCGGAAACCCCCCAAAGAGCTCCTCAAAGGCAAGCAAGTCAGCAAAACACAAAAAAAATTCTGCCTCCGATTTGATCCAAACCACTTTTATCCGGTATTGGAGCTTCCCAGCAATGGCCCCAGAGCCGTCAACTCACCCGCAAAGAAGTAGAACACCCCCACAAGTGCTGAGTCTTTCTTCATTGGGCGTAATCCAGCCCTCTGCTTTGATGGAAATAGGAGTCTGGAGGAGGAGGATAGAGGAGCATGTTCTTCTGAACTTGTGAACCTGAGGAATGCAGACTGTGGCACCTTCAAATCAATAAGCAACTAAGTGAAGACAGTTCTGCTGATGGGCTTGTTTTTGTGATTAGGTGATTAAAGTTTGAATTATATTAACTGTGCACAACAAAGAAAGACAGACACTCAGGAATAAAAGTGAATACGGACGAAAAAGAAAGTTATTGATTCATTGTCTCATTTTCAGGGCTCGGTGTCAGGGAATAAGAATAAGAGTTCATCATCATACTCTGCGAATTCAGGCAGGGTGAGGTCAGTGTCACCGAACAGAGAACAAATTCCCTCATCTACGTTGCTGTCTTCCTCGTCTTCATGCGGCGTGCTTTCTCGTACTTTGTAATCTGGTGGTATGAGGTGCTGATTCATCTTGATCATTGTTAACCTCTCCACATTTTTGGGCGAGAGGCGGCTCCGTTTGGGAGTTACAATGCCACCAGCAGCACTGAAAACACGTTCAGAAGACACGCTTGCGAGTGGGCAAGACAAGTAGTTTAAAGCCAGGTTGGAGAGCTGTGGCCACAATTCTTTTTTCCCATGCCAATACACCAATGGTTCAGCATTAAGATAGACCTCTGTTGAGTCATTCAGATAGTCCTGCACCATCGACTCAAGGTCCTCCAAGGTTCCTCCACTTTGCTTAGCTTTTGCTGTGACCTTTTAAGAACCAAACCCAAGCCGATTTAGCCAATCCACTTCAGCATCCAATGTTACTGTTGTTTCTGGTGCAGATGATCCGGTTGCCGGTGTCTTTAACGACTGAGAGGTCACTTGTGCCACAGCCACATGTGCAGAAGTGGATTGTTTTGACTGGGGATGGCCTGCTGATGCCGATGCTGATGTACTGCCGTTTCCATCAATTTTCTGCCGTTCTCTTTCAAACCTCTTGGCTGACAAGGCTAGCCAACGTTTGTACTTTGTAACATCTTCATCAGCAAAAGGAAAGAATGCTCGGCCTGCCAGCGCCTTTTTGTAGCGTAGATCCAGAATAGTAGCACAAATGTAATGCTGGTGTGAGTGGATCATTTGAAGACGTTCATCACCTTGTAGGCGCTCTAATAATTTCTCCGCCAAAACAAAAGGGTCTTTGTTTTTTTCATCTTTTTGAAACACAGAAGACACCTCCTTCAGTTGGTGCTCTAGCATGTACAACAATGGGATAGCTTTTCCCAAATTACAGTCCTCCTTGCTGACTGCACGCGTGAAGACCTCAAAAGGACGAAGCATGCGTGTCAGGCTTTTAACTATGTCCCATTGCGCCGCACCCATCCTCAGGTCCTTCTGAGCTATACCCTGTTTTAAGAAATAGTGATCGAGTACCGTATACTGCTCATACAGACGCTCAAGCATGTAGAAGGTTGAGTTCCAAAGTGTTGCCACCAACTGGATGAGTGCTTTCACTGGCATTCGACGTTCATGTAGCAGGCTCCTCAGATGCTTCCAGGCCTTAAAAGAATGGCTGAAATGGTTGCACATTTTTCGGCAGGTGTCCACTACCTCGTACGCTGGACTGTGTTTATCACTCAAGAATTTTTTGACAACTAGGTTTATACAGTGCGCCAAACACTGCACTCTGAAATACTGACCCAGCTCCATGGCCTTAACTACATTGGCGCCATTATCCGTGGAAACATAACCAATCTGGCGTTTTTTTGGGGACAGCCAGTCAAGGTCCTTTGTGTTTAACTCATCCAAAATGTTTTGTGCTGTGTGACGTTTCTCCAAACCAAACATGGCTAGTGTTGCATGTTTCCGAGCAGCTTTAAAAACTTGGTCCGGGTCAACACTTTGCTTTAACCCCTGAAAATGAGACCAAGTGTGCAGTGATGCACATGCAATCAGCGCCTGCGCCACTGGTCCACATGTCTGTTGTCAGATGTATAGTGTGAACAGCACTCTTCTGCAAAGCTGCCCCAATCACCTCCAGCACATCTTCATGTAGTGCTGGAACCGCAACTCTGGCAAAATAGAACCGGCTAGGAACCTTCCATTTAGGGCAGAGCGCTGCCACTAATTCTAGAAAACCAAACACCTTCTACAAAAGAAAAAGGGAGAAGGTCCAGAGCTAGCATTTTAGCCAGCTTAGTGTTATACAGACGCGTCAGTGGGTGGTTGCGTTCATATTGCGCTTATGTAAACAGCACCTTTTTAATGTTGCCCTGGACCAAGCATTTACGGGATGATGATGATGATGATATCTTCGACCCAGTTACGCTCGCTGATGAACTTTTTCGCATTGGTGTCTCACTCTCTCCCACACTCTTAGTGTGGCTCACATGGGGTGTGCTGCTGACAGGGGTACTGGGTGTAAGTGAAGTGTTTGACACGTCTTCTTCCTCCTCGTCATCATCAGATGCATTACGTGCAATTTGGGCTTCCTTGATCGCCTGTAGGTGCGCAAACCATTTGACAGCGTGCTTTCTTTTAAGATGACCTCTCTGGCAAACACATGCAATAGAAATACTGCTAACCCTAACGAGCCCTAAGTTAAGAATAGTGGCAGAGGCTTTCTTTAACTATGCCAAATCCCCCCTTTCCCACCATGGATTTTCTTCAAATGACTTGCAACCAAAATCACACATTCTCACGAGTTCTCTAAGACCCCAGAACTCAGTTGCAAAAATCTACAACACCCCAAAACACATGCAATCCTGCTGCTAGGGCTTACCCTAACGAACCCTGAGTTACAAAAAGTGCCAAAAGGCTTTTCCTTATGGATTTTGTCCCAACCACTTCTATCCGGTATTAGACCTTCCCAGGAATGCCCCAAGACCCGCCAACCCACCCGCCAAAAAGCACAACACCCCCAAACGGCCCAAAAGCAAAATCTCATACTTACAATATTTCTCGGCCTTCGGTCCAAGCGCGCTGTGCAGCTAGGAAATAACTCCAGTTTTCCACCACGGATTTCCTGAAAAGCAAATGCAATCAAGATTAGAGTGTCCCAGCAGTGCTCCCAGACCCCAAAACCCACCCACAAACAGCTGGAAACCCCCCAAAGAGCTCCTCAAAGGCAAGCAAGCCAGCAAAAACACAAAAGAATTTCCGCCTCCGATTTGGTCCAAACCACTTTTATCCGGTATTAGAGCTTCCCAGCAATGGCCCCAGAGCCGTCGACCCAGGAGAAAATGAGTAGAAGACCCCCAAACAGCCAAAAAGCAAAAGTACAAAAATGGGGACTTAGTCATTTTTTTGCCAATTTGCCAAATCACTCCGCGCGCGCTCTGCAGCTAGGCCCTAACTCCCCTCTGCCACCATGGATTTGCTGCAAACCTCTTGCAAACTAAAATATCCATAGCCAGCAGTGCTCCCAGACCCCGAAATCCACCCACAAACACCAGGAAGCCCCCCAAACAGGCCCCCTAAAACGCTACATTGAGCAAAATGTCAGAAATAGCAACAAAAAAATCAGCGTGGATTTTGTCCCAACCACTTCTATCCGGTATTAGACATTCCCAGGAATGCCCCAAGACCCGCCAACCCACCCGCCAAAAAGTACAACACCCCCAAACGGCCCAAAAGCAAAATCTCATACTTACAATATTTCTCGGCCTTCGGTCCAAACGCGCTGTGCAGCTAGGCCATAACTCCAGTTTTCCACCACGGATTTCCTGAAAAGCAAATGCAATCAAGATTAGAGTGTCCCAGCAGTGCTCCCAGACCCCGAAACCCACCCACAAACAGCCGGAAACCCCCCAAAGAGCTCCTCAAAGGCAAGCAAGTCAGCAAAACACAAAAAAAATTCTGCCTCCGATTTGATCCAAACCACTTTTATCCGGTATTGGAGCTTCCCAGCAATGGCCCCAGAGCCGTCAACTCACCCGCAAAGAAGTAGAACACCCCCACAAGTGCTGAGTCTTTCTTCATTGGGCGTAATCCAGCCCTCTGCTTTGATGGAAATAGGAGTCTGGAGGAGGAGGATAGAGGAGCATGTTCTTCTGAACTTGTGAACCTGAGGAATGCAGACTGTGGCACCTTCAAATCAATAAGCAACTAAGTGAAGACAGTTCTGCTGATGGGCTTGTTTTTGTGATTAGGTGATTAAAGTTTGAATTATATTAACTGTGCACAACAAAGAAAGACAGACACTCAGGAATAAAAGTGAATACGGACGAAAAAGAAAGTTATTGATTCATTGTCTCATTTTCAGGGCTCGGTGTCAGGGAATAAGAATAAGAGTTCATCATCATACTCTGCGAATTCAGGCAGGGTGAGGTCAGTGTCACCGAACAGAGAACAAATTCCCTCATCTACGTTGCTGTCTTCCTCGTCTTCATGCGGCGTGCTTTCTCGTACTTTGTAATCTGGTGGTATGAGGTGCTGATTCATCTTGATCATTGTTAACCTCTCCACATTTTTGGGCGAGAGGCGGCTCCGTTTGGGAGTTACAATGCCACCAGCAGCACTGAAAACACGTTCAGAAGACACGCTTGCGAGTGGGCAAGACAAGTAGTTTAAAGCCAGGTTGGAGAGCTGTGGCCACAATTCTTTTTTCCCATGCCAATACACCAATGGTTCAGCATTAAGATAGACCTCTGTTGAGTCATTCAGATAGTCCTGCACCATCGACTCAAGGTCCTCCAAGGTTCCTCCACTTTGCTTAGCTTTTGCTGTGACCTTTTAAGAACCAAACCCAAGCCGATTTAGCCAATCCACTTCAGCATCCAATGTTACTGTTGTTTCTGGTGCAGATGATCCGGTTGCCGGTGTCTTTAACGACTGAGAGGTCACTTGTGCCACAGCCACATGTGCAGAAGTGGATTGTTTTGACTGGGGATGGCCTGCTGATGCCGATGCTGATGTACTGCCGTTTCCATCAATTTTCTGCCGTTCTCTTTCAAACCTCTTGGCTGACAAGGCTAGCCAACGTTTGTACTTTGTAACATCTTCATCAGCAAAAGGAAAGAATGCTCGGCCTGCCAGCGCCTTTTTGTAGCGTAGATCCAGAATAGTAGCACAAATGTAATGCTGGTGTGAGTGGATCATTTGAAGACGTTCATCACCTTGTAGGCGCTCTAATAATTTCTCCGCCAAAACAAAAGGGTCTTTGTTTTTTTCATCTTTTTGAAACACAGAAGACACCTCCTTCAGTTGGTGCTCTAGCATGTACAACAATGGGATAGCTTTTCCCAAATTACAGTCCTCCTTGCTGACTGCACGCGTGAAGACCTCAAAAGGACGAAGCATGCGTGTCAGGCTTTTAACTATGTCCCATTGCGCCGCACCCATCCTCAGGTCCTTCTGAGCTATACCCTGTTTTAAGAAATAGTGATCGAGTACCGTATACTGCTCATACAGACGCTCAAGCATGTAGAAGGTTGAGTTCCAAAGTGTTGCCACCAACTGGATGAGTGCTTTCACTGGCATTCGACGTTCATGTAGCAGGCTCCTCAGATGCTTCCAGGCCTTAAAAGAATGGCTGAAATGGTTGCACATTTTTCGGCAGGTGTCCACTACCTCGTACGCTGGACTGTGTTTATCACTCAAGAATTTTTTGACAACTAGGTTTATACAGTGCGCCAAACACTGCACTCTGAAATACTGACCCAGCTCCATGGCCTTAACTACATTGGCGCCATTATCCGTGGAAACATAACCAATCTGGCGTTTTTTTGGGGACAGCCAGTCAAGGTCCTTTGTGTTTAACTCATCCAAAATGTTTTGTGCTGTGTGACGTTTCTCCAAACCAAACATGGCTAGTGTTGCATGTTTCCGAGCAGCTTTAAAAACTTGGTCCGGGTCAACACTTTGCTTTAACCCCTGAAAATGAGACCAAGTGTGCAGTGATGCACATGCAATCAGCGCCTGCGCCACTGGTCCACATGTCTGTTGTCAGATGTATAGTGTGAACAGCACTCTTCTGCAAAGCTGCCCCAATCACCTCCAGCACATCTTCATGTAGTGCTGGAACCGCAACTCTGGCAAAATAGAACCGGCTAGGAACCTTCCATTTAGGGCAGAGCGCTGCCACTAATTCTAGAAAACCAAACACCTTCTACAAAAGAAAAAGGGAGAAGGTCCAGAGCTAGCATTTTAGCCAGCTTAGTGTTATACAGACGCGTCAGTGGGTGGTTGCGTTCATATTGCGCTTATGTAAACAGCACCTTTTTAATGTTGCCCTGGACCAAGCATTTACGGGATGATGATGATGATGATATCTTCGACCCAGTTACGCTCGCTGATGAACTTTTTCGCATTGGTGTCTCACTCTCTCCCACACTCTTAGTGTGGCTCACATGGGGTGTGCTGCTGACAGGGGTACTGGGTGTAAGTGAAGTGTTTGACACGTCTTCTTCCTCCTCGTCATCATCAGATGCATTACGTGCAATTTGGGCTTCCTTGATCGCCTGTAGGTGCGCAAACCATTTGACAGCGTGCTTTCTTTTAAGATGACCTCTCTGGCCTCCGGTACCATAGTTGGAACCAAACTTACCACGACTAACTGCCAACTTACAAATGCTACAAATGGCAAAGTTTTCCTTTTTCGGGCAAACACTAAAGAAGTCCCAAACTGCGGACTTGAAATGTCTTTGGGGGCCGGAGGAGGCGGCGATACTGGTGGCGGTGGTCCTGCTGCTAATGCCAGATGACGTGGAGGATGTGGATTGCCGAACTTCAGTACGTTTTGCACTTTCACCACCACTAATTGAGGTCGAGGTGGATGGAGGTCCCTTCTGGTGTCTAAGAAATATGGAAGCGGTAGGTGTTGGTGTACTAGTTAACTCCAATGATTGTGGTGTTTCTTCCATTGCCTCCTCATCGACAACATCATCAGGCTCAGCAGCTTCTCGGGCTAGGGTGAAAATGTCTTTTTGCTGCATGCCCGCTGGGGCTGCAGTGACCTTTATGATGACTGCGTCGTCGTCGTGAGAGTCTTCATCAGCAGGAGTATCCGCCACTTCTTGTTGAGCCTCATCACACTCCATAACTATGAGTCTTTCGGTGACCTTCCTTTTATTCTTAAGTACCTTTGTCAGATCATGGTGTGCCTCACTCTCAGACGGCCGTGGTGGTTCCCAATTTTCATCCAGTTCATCAGAAGGAGGTGGGCTTGAAGAAGATGTAGACACCCCTCTTGATCTTTTCCTTGCTAGGGATGTGGAAGACAATGAATGATCATCAGGAGGAGTGGCTTCCTCAAATGATACCTCGGCTTGATTGTCGATTTCCTGATGTGCCCCTACTTCGGGAGGAACAACTATTGTGGGCACTTGTGACCCTCCATGCACCTCTGCTTGCGTATCTCCTTGCGCTGCCTCTCCTTCCACATGTACTTGGGCTTGTACTTGCACATGTGGTTGTTGTTGCGGCAGTGGTTGTTCAACACTTGTCAGATGAGTTACAACAACCTGTGTTGATTCAGGGACATTGCTGCTACTTTCTTGCGATGAGCCAACATCACTGGTCGATGGTGATTGAAGAAGTACACTGACTGCCTCTGCAGCACTCAAGGGCTTGGACTCACGTTGGCGTGGTGGTGGTGGTGGAGGCACTGAGCCCAATGGAGCGGGGGTGCTGCTCCCAGCTTGGTCCCCAGCAGATCCCGCTGCTGCTGCCAAAAAACGCGGCGGCCGGCACACCAGCCT